>NC_091742.1:11841700-11859200 GCF_043380555.1 Nothobranchius furzeri
GGTCTGTCCCCCAGCCGCTCTCCAAGAGAGTCTCTGCAGCGCTGTGACATGCTTTCTGAAACCCCGCCCACATACCCGCACAAGGAGAGGTGCTGCAGCGCCGGCGCCAGGGAGTCCTGGCCCGACACGCACACGCGAGAGCGCCGTGGGCTCACGCTCTCCTCCGTCATGCACTCCAACTCTGGCCGGGTTTCTCTAACAGCACGGGAGTAGGCGTCCGGATCAAAGGCGTGCCGCAGCAGAAGGCTCTCCAGGGCCGCGGTGTGAGCAGACGCCTCGGCCACGTTGAAACGGGGCATGCAGCGTAGCAGCAGGAAGTGGGAGGGAGAGACTTCCTGTCGGCGGAGCACCAAACAGAGCACCACCGTCTTGCTTACGATGTTGAGCAGCTTGTAGCGGTGGCCTTCCCTCACCGCGTGGCGATCGTAGGTGTTCCTCGGCGGCCGTGACGGCACAGACACGTTGACGGGGAGGCGAACTCTCTCGATGATGCTGCGTATGGTGTGCTCCCCTCCCAGCATGCCTTGCTCTAAAGGGGAGCGCGTGCAAAAGCGTCCACGGCAACCAAACGGCAGGCTGACGCTCTGATTGGTGCGATGGTTCATGCAGACCAGGCAGGGGGTTTTACCTGAGAAGACAAGGTCAGGGGTGTAAAAACCATGCACAAACACATTAGTCTGTCAGGAAACTAACCTTAACTCAGCTAAAATAATACATAAAAATAATGATTTATGATCTCGTTTTTCTGATAAAATGTCTGAAATATTTGTGGAATATTGTGATGAAACAAAGCCAGCTCCTTTTTTGTTGGACTTTCTTTCCTATTTTCAACTTTAAAATGTAAAAACTGACTTTTGTTTAGTAAGAACTGACCGCTAAAGTCCTATGATTGATTCAAACCCTCACAAATACAATATAAATAAACACTAAGACTGACATCCTGTATCGTTTTTTAGAGAAAATATGATTTTGACCGACTACCAGTGAGACGCCGGCTCGTTTACCAGCGAGTTGCATCACATCTTCCTTTAACAACTCCGAGAATCAGGAGAGCAGTTGATTTCTGTGGTGAAATGTTTTCTCAGACGGCGTTTCTCGAACGTTTTAGCCCGAAGCAAAGAGTGGTCGTGTTTTCCAAAAAGAATTTCAGATTCTTCAGATTACGAGACAGTTTTCCGCTTCAGCTCAAGTCATCGTGGATGAACCTGAGTCAAGTTAAGGTCAGAGTCTTTTCAGGATTGTGTCTATAGGTGTGATTAAATGTTTTTCAGACACTGAGTCTAAACATTTTTTATTAATGCAGCGCAGCCAGAGGGGCTTTAGATTAGAACCACTCAGGATTGATTCTTAGCCTGGTCCCTCCTACTTCTCTGAATCTTTAAAATAACTGCAGATGACGAAATCCTCAAAATGATTTACTCGTGTATTCCTCTACAAGGTGGAGAGCATCCTCGTCTCCACTCCACAGCCACGCCTGTCTGACAGCTTAGAAACAAACCAGACTAAGTTTTGTTTCATCTTTTGTTGCCACTATTTTAGAAAACTTGTTTCAACCAAATTTATATCAGAAAATAAAAATAAAAACTTTATAAATTATTTATCTTTAAAATTTAACATTCTGGGAATCATCTCAAGTCATTCACACACACACACACACACACACACACACACACATACTCTCATATATACACAAACACACACACAGAAACGTGCTCACACACACACACACACACACACACACACACACACACACACACACACACACACACACACACATAAACGTGCTCACACACACACACACACACACACACACACACACACACACACACACACACACACACACACACTCAGACACATAACACACACAAAAACATGCATGCACACAGATACACACACACAAATACACACATGCACAAACACATGCATGCACACACACACGCATCCACCCACAAACACACACACACATTCAAATGCGCGCGCACACACAAACACACACACACACTCACACACTCACACACATACATAAACACACATACACACACACACACACACACACACACACACACACACTCACACGCATCCACCCACACACACCCACACATACACAAACACACACACACACACACACACACACTCCCATATATACACAAACACACACACATAAAAATGGTCACACACACACACACACACACACACACACACACACTCAGACACATAAACACACACGCACACAGATACACACACGCACACAGATACACACACACAAATACACACATGTACAAACACATGCATGCACACACACACGCATCCACCCACAAACACACACACATACAAATGCGCGTGCACACACAAACACAAACATATGCACATGCAGCCATGCACACATGCATGCACATGCACACTCATAAACACACACACACAAACATGCATGCACACAGATACACACACACACTTATATGTGCAAACACAAACATACAAACACACACATGCACAAACACATGCACGTACGCACACACACACACACACACACACACACATAAACACGTGCACGCATCCACACACATAGTCACACACACGCACACTTATGCGCGCACGCACATACACACAAACACATGTACACACACTAGAGGACCTGAACACACTCCTGGGCAGAAAGGCCCAGGGAGCAGCTTTGATTAATTCAGTGCCGTGCTCAAGAGCACATCAGCCATGATTGAGAGTGAAGCAGGCCCTTTGCGTCCCACACTATACTATTGATTGTTTTATCACATTTTACTGAGATTTGTGTTTTAAGACAGCCAGATGGTGATTCCATCTCCAACTTCAGTAATCCCTCTTCTGTTACATTACCGACACTCATTCCTCGGGTCTCCAATTAAAAAACAAGTCAGAAATCTGCCATCTGCTTACTTCTGGGAGTCTTTCCCAGGCGTCGCAGGAGTGCGCTCAGACCAGTCTTCTCCCTTGGGGGCGTGGCACAGAGAAGCTCCGCCTTCCCCATGAGTGACAGCTCATCCCCCGCCTGCAGAGTGAAGCTGTAGGGCTCGCTGTCCTCACTGAACTCCCCCGAAACCACCTGGAAGACCCGTGTGCTTGTAAATATGCTCGCCATGCTGGATCATGACTATTCTGCTGGCTTCACATTAGTAGTAAACAAAGAAAAGGAATGGGAGTGGCTGGAGCTAACCTTGACACTGAAAGTGATCGCCTCCATAACAAAGACCCGATCAGGGAAGACTCCGGCAACTTCTTCCACACTGGAGAAATACTGGACCGGATCTCTGACGTCACGGTCTTCATCCAGTAACTTGAATTTACCTTCAGACGATGAAGAAGGAAGGAGAGGAGGGTTAAAGGAGAAAAACTGATACAGAAAAAGGACGGCAAAAAGAAAGAAGCACAGTATAACGATGAAGGTTTTCCTTCAGCATGCAGGTACTTTCACTACTGCGACCTATGACCTGGCACCAGCTCCAAGCCCATCAACAACCGAAAGAGTTGGCATAGCAACCAATAAAGGACCCCTATTTTCACGCAGAGCAGAGACACATCACCATGGAGACGCTCACACATAAAACTCTTTCTCTTAGAACATCTCTCTCCTCCCCCGTCTGTAACCCTTCCACAGCAGCACTCTCTTAAGTTCTCTTGTTGAGACTAACGTTATTTCTGATGACTGTTTAATCAGACAAATAAAAAATGCATTTATGGAATGTAAAAAGGTTCCTAAAATCTGCACATTTCTCTATTTGTCCACATTTAACTGTTTCAGAGAGGACCTCCCGTTTCGCTGAGTCGGACGTTTATGTGCACAGAAAAACATCTTAATTTTGTTTTGGAGGCAGAGCAGAATACAAAACTCCCCCATCGCCTACACCAGCACCAAAGACATTCCTGAAAGGAGCGATTTTCATCATCGCCTCCCTCTCCTCTCTACCAGCGACAGCCTGAGTGAACGGTTTAAAACAAACAAAGATTATTATGATTTAATGACACAAACAGTTACTGATCATAACTCAGATAGAAATATGTACACATAGAAGCTCTGGCTGCTTTTCCTAGATGACAAGGAGGACCGTGTTCATTCCTAAAACCAGTTTGGGACAAAGGACCATTCAGCTTTTCTGTCCTCCACACCTCTGTCTCTGCCTCTCACGGATGAGGACGAGGAGGATTCTGACTGACGAGAGATGAGGAGGAGGAGGGAGACATCCTGCTGTCCATCCCCAGGGGAGAAACCTATATTGCTCTCATCCTAGGCTTATTTAGACTTCCTGTATGAAGTCATCTCACAGACGTTAGCTCATCACTGGAGAGGATTTCCGATGCCAAAACACCTGCAGTAATTAAAAAGACATAAGTAATCTTCATGGGCATAAGCGCTACATCCGGTTTACAGACCTCTGCAGGTTGGGGCTTGGGGAAAAAGGGCTTTTTATCATTTTCATTAAATGTAAACATGCATGCTTTTTAAAATTGAGTTAGAAACAAAAAAAATCATAAAAATGTTAAGTTTTTTCTGATTGAATTGTTTCTATTTGAATAGATGTTGAACAGTTGAGCTTATCTTTCCAATCTTTGGTTTTTGTATCAGATAAAAAACGATAAAAACGTTTCATTCCTCTTTGTTGAGTTTTCATTTACAAGCTAATGTGTGTGTGTGTGTGTGCGCGCGCGTGTGTGTGTGCACATTCATCTCAAAGATTGCCAAGTAGAAGAGAGGGAGTGAGGCGAGAGTCTCACTGTTCCCTTTAAACTTAGCTGCAAGCAGCTCTACAGGCAGGCTATAAAAATGGCTGATTTACTGTAAACTTGTATTTTAATTAAAATTAGTCAAAGAAGTTCCTTTAAGGTGAAAGAAAAGAACGTTTTGTCTTCTTTAAGTTGCACTTGTCAAGCTTTTTCCTGTAGAAACTAAAAGTCTGCATGCTTCAGGTCCAGGTTACTCGTGTCTCCTAATGCAGTCCTGAATAAAGTCGTGCTGCTTTTATTTTGTTTTTGCAACTCTAATCTACTTCATTCGTCTTTTCTTATTATATTTGGAACATGCAGTAAGAAAACTTGTTTATGACTTCGACACTAAAAAAGTAAAATGTGTTAAATGACGATGATCTCAGCATCCCGAACAAACGTTCTTCCTTTCCTCCAAAACAGAGTCTGAGAGGCGGCGGGAGCGGGAGGTGACATCAGCGATGCATCAGTGGAGGAAGCAACAGAGAGGAGGCATTAAGATCCAGTTACACAGCAAATAATGTGACTGTACGGAGACGGAACAATGGGAATGTGCAGATGAGCTCCGGTGAGGTCATACCGACTAGACCCATTCAGCAGGAAGACCACAAGTCAGTGGCCAGGAGGAGCCAGGAGGAGGTCACATGGTAGCAGGTTAGATGAGTGATGCAGCAGCAAGTGTGTTTGAACTAAATGCTGGAAATGCATTACTTAGCCCTGCTAATTATTACTTTTATCTTTTTTAATGATCATAAATCTGTTTATTCACCTTGTTGTTTCCTGCAGAGCAGAATCAGAACCATAAACAACAATGCACCGACTGTCTTTGATATTTGGAGTTTGAAAACAAAGATCAAAAAATCGTGTTTTCAGAAAATCTTAAAGAAAAAAAACAGCCAAGTCAACGAGCTGTAGCAGTGATCTGGAGTCAAGCTGACTCTAAAAGTTAACCAGATGTTCATCTAGTGGAGACTTTCTGACTGTTTCAGTAAAATCCATTTGATGGTTCTTCAGATATTTTACTTTTATATCTACATTCATAACAAACTAGCAAAGGCTCACCCTGCTAAACTCTCAGATTCCAACTTCTGGAGCAGCAGAACTTTCTGGTCAGTCCAAAAGTATCAACCTTAATCCGAGCCCCCAGGATCTGCTGCACGAAGCATGCAACCTACTTCCGGTCCGGCGTTTGTTTACATGAAGACCATAAAAGGAATGATGCCACCCATTAGCACTAATCCACTTTTTATGTCTTTATGAGGCGTAAACTATAGGAACACCAGCGGTCACGGCTCTGCCTACTGCACTAGAGGGGTGGAGGATGGCATGGAAATCTGGCCAGAGCTAACATTGGAGTAGCATTTTAGCTACTTTCTGGTGAGGTGATAAACAACCGTAAAAGATCTGAAGCTCGTCAGTACCTGGATAGTAAGGCTGGTCGTGTTTTGTTACAAAAGGTGAAACAAAGCCTTAAATCCCTCATCACCAAGCCTGGGTTATAGCTGCATCAGCATGTGTTATCAGCGTGTTTGATAATCTAGAAAGTTAAACACTGAGCTCTATTTTAATCATGTGTCTGCTTGTTAAAAGCATAATTACTTTTAGGTCTCAAATCAGGGATTAAACGTTTTAATTATTTTTATTTCAGGTTGAGAAGGCAGTGAGACAGGGAAAGACTGGGGGTCTCATATACAAAACGTTGCGTAGAATCCTTACTTAAGCCGTACTTAGGCTCAGCAAAGAAAATGTACTTACGCCAAGCAGGTTTGTGACTTATAAAACATGGAGTACGCACAACTTCACGCTATCTCCGCTTTATAAATCACAAACTACCTAGAAATGTGCTCAGGTGTTTCTGGATTACATCCCGCCCTCGACACGCCCACTTTCTGCCATA
Organism: Nothobranchius furzeri; assembly: GCF_043380555.1. Taxonomy (NCBI): domain Eukaryota; kingdom Metazoa; phylum Chordata; class Actinopteri; order Cyprinodontiformes; family Nothobranchiidae; genus Nothobranchius; species Nothobranchius furzeri. Next base: position 11,848,329 of record NC_091742.1, read on the forward strand.
AATGGTCAATGCAAAGTGCCTTGTGGATCTCGTGCGTATACATAAGCCGGCTCGTTGCAGCATTCACCATTAACGATGGCGACCGCGGATCAAGGAGGCAGAAATTGAGGCACCTGTGGGTGAGGTGGAGAAATGAACGGAAGTGCTTTTGCAAAACAAATAAGTGAAAATCCATGGAGTGGCACAGCGTTGCTGAAGCCGTCAATGCTGTGAGTTCTTCAGAGATCTGAGGCAGATATAAAAATATGGTCCAATCAGAATCCGATCCCCAGATTCTTGGGTGAGAGTCACGCACGCTAACCAGTCAGCCAAACGGACATCTCCCTTGGCCGAGTAGCCAGGGCGCATGATCAATCGGGTCACACTGACAGGATGCACACTGTGACTACGTTTACATGCAGCCAATATCCGGGTTATGATGGGGTTAAGGTCGGTATTCGGGTTTCTGAGTTGATCAGAATAACCCGTTTACAAGCAAACATAGAAAGAGTTACCCCTAACTTGCATAACTCGATTTAAATGCGGACGTTGGGGTAGCGTCAGGACGTATGGAATACGTCAAGACGCAATATCCGTCATTTCCGGTTCATTCTTTTCGGTTACCTTCTTGTATATTTCGCTGTCTCTGTACTTTCGGCCGTCAACGAAAGATATAATGTTCATACTTTTCACCAGATCGATGAAGACAGAGGTTTCCTCGTCACTCCAAAAGTGTGGTGCTGTGCCGCGACTCGCCATGTTGCTCCCAACTTGTTGTTTACTTCCGGTGTTCTGGCGCATACAAGACGGGGATATCCCGATATGCGTTTACACGACCAAACATTCGGGTTAGAAAAAGGTTACCCCAGGTGTAGTAACCGGGTTTTTAAAACTGCTGGGATGTGGGTAACTCTTAGTTCCTAGGAATGGTGCACCTGTGTATTTTTACCTCTGAGAACAACTTACAAGGCATTCATTCCTACTAGAGGCCGCTGCAAATGTATTATTCAAACGAGTGTACCACTCCCTGAACACTGAGCCTGAGCTTCAACAGCTGGAATTAACTATTAGACTTCCTCCACAGAAAACATTGAACAGTCCTTGAAGCTGGGATATGCTGCATTGTTAATCACATAATCAAACTAAACTAGCTTAAATATCAGAAAGTTAACCTGTGGAGAGGGGAGAAGGACTATTTACCTTTACCCCAGGGGAATTTAGCATTTTATGGAAAATGTGTATTCTTATAAAGGAGACTAAACTTTAACTGAGTTTTTTTTAATTGGGGGGGGGGGGGGGGGGCATGTTAATGAATGATCAATGCCGTAGTGTTCCATATCCATGCATGTGGGCGTGCACGCTCTCACCCTGGTACTGCAGCGGAATGTCGATCTTGGGTCCGATCACGTAGTGTCCTTCCTCTAAGCTGTGGGCCGTCACCGTGGTCCACTGACGGCAGGAGTGCAGAAGCACCACATCCTCCTCAGACAGACCCTCCACACATTCACCTGCAGCACCAAAGAAGGAGTTCAACCAGAGCCTCTGGTGGGAGGTGGTTTTACTTTTTATGTCTCACTTGGGAATTCGGGGAGGGAAAGTGTTAAAAGGCCCTCACATGCCCACACACGAGCAATCAGGGCTCAGTGTTCATAATTATCAGCATCAGTGACGGTTCACCACCCCCTAACCTATACTCATCCAGACCATTGCAGCTGGCAGCCTGTTATCTCACACACACACACACACACACACACACACACACACACACACACACACACACACACACACACACACACACACACACACACACACACACACACACACACACACACACACACACACACACACACACACACACAGTGCTGCAGCTTGCCTACGAACACAACTGCATTGATTTCCACTGATGGCACAGTGGTACAATTCAATCAGACAGCACACTCAGCTGTAGCTGCAGGAATGTAAACTCGTGACCAAAACTGGAAGAAGTTTGAATAAAATCCGGTTCAAATTGCGACAGTTTTCCCAGATCATGAATTATCAGCGCGATTCCCACAATCTGGAAAGCCTGGATGACCTGTTTCAGTGCGGAAGTGACGCACAGTCACGGTTCGCTTCACTGCTCAGTTGATGTATGAGAATTTCGTTTGAAGCACTTGTCACAATGCGTCTGGCTAATCTAATCATTTAATATCTGGAGCATTCATGATGCTGCTGGAAACTCCCCATTAAATGACGGCGTCACGCGGCCCACCTCCCGATGCATACAGATCTGTTGGTGAAGGGACTCAAATCGCTTCCATGTCGTAAATAATTAGCCCAACTCTCACCTGGGCTGCGTAACCGTGCAAACGCTGCAGGGTAACTTTAGTGCGGTAATTAAACACCCGCTGAACAGAACGCGCGCCTCCAGATGCGTCATTTACGGATTTCTGGTGCGCACTTTAGTCCAACCAGGAAAAGTTGGAGACTTGCCCCGTGTTCGCTGCTCGTTAGTATTCACCACATTCACCGACAGATTACAGCATTTACATATGAAAAGAATTGAGCAGCACTTCAGCAGCACAACAGACACTTTGTGGCTTTCTAGGCCTCCTGGACCTGGAACAACTTTGGCCATGACACCCGTCAGCCGTTCCCAAAGTAAAGTAACCATATCTGCTGCTGAAGGAGCAAATAAAAACTATAACATACACGCAAAATATAAACACAGGTCACGTTAAGACGACGGCATTATAAATGCAGCAAGGTGGAGAGATTTAAGCGACAAAATAACGGAAATACAGCCATACAGAGATACAGTCCTTTCAAAATAAGAGCAAGCAATGTGGTTTCTGCAATTGAGACACTCATTCTAACTAAATATCTTATATTTAATAAAGAAAAAAGAATTAATAATAGCTACCTAACTGCTGTATGAAATTAACACTAGTTTAATTTGATCCCACATAATCAAAACCATTTGTTTTTCTTAATTTTTTAACAATTTTAAAAGGCAGAAGTTCCAAGAGCAGCCAGTTTATTTAATATTTTTTATTTTATAAGTCTAGTTGGGTATTAAATACTTAAATGACAAAAGTTGATATTTTTTCTAGAATCAGCCTAAAACAATTATTGCGTTTTTCAAATTACAGTTGATTAAGCAATACTATATGTGAGTAACTGGCTTTCATTTAGCAGTTCTGCTTTAACGTAGACCTATCAGACTAACCGGTTTACAAGTGAATTTCAATAGTTGATTATTTTTCACTTTTCTCCCACAGCGTCGTTTTTATTATTAACCTTTTGAAAGCCAATACATTTATTTTGAAAGTCACAGGCGGAAACGGTTTCTCGCCTATTTTGACATCTTTAAAGTCTTCCAGTTAAACGCCTGCACGTAAGAGTCATAATCTTCCAGTTTAATGCAAACACAACAACACAAACACTTCTTCGACGACGCTGCACGCTCCGTTAACCGTCGTTTGCTGTTTTAGTCGTAATAACTCTAATTCTAGTGTCGGTAATAGAGAGTTTTCTGACGGTGGAAAAGTTTGAACCGGTGCAGAAGCACCGCACAAATGTCCGGTTCTTACCGTGGGCCAAACGGACCAGGGTGGGCAGCCGGAACTTGCCGACCACCGCGTCCAGCGGCAGCCCCAACGGGCTCCAAGTGATCTCCGACAGGCTCACCGACAACTTCTCCATCCTCCCGGGGCATCACGGTACCGGAGAGAGCAGTGACGGTAACGGTGATGGTAGTAGCGATGGTGACGATGAAGAGGAGGACGGTGGTGGGATGACGGCAAAGAGTTTCGCCTTGTTTGAACGTAGAAGAGGAGAGCGTAGTTCTCGGTCGGTGCGCGCGAGCGGAGTGAGGGCGCGCGAGCCTCTCTCGTCCACCTTTCGCCCGCTGCCTCCCCCACACATCCGAGTCAGCTAGTCAAACGTTTACGTGCGGCTAACCAGCTACTCTCCTGGTTACTAAACTGTGAGTAGATGGTAGAAAAGGCCGGTTATCTGGGCATGTTTTGGAAAGGCTTCCAGATCTTTTTCCTGAAGCTTCAGGATCATAGAAACTAAAGTCAGAGCAGATATAATAAACATTTCAGGCAGACTGATGAATGGTGACAAGATGCAAACAAGCAAAACAACTAAATCCAGGAAAAATAAAGAAAATCTGAGATAAAAGGCGAGAAAACTGATGTGAGTTTGAAATAATCAAGACAAAGTTTGGCTACTTTTAAGTGAAAACTAAGCAGAGTTAGGACCGCGTGTGATAAAATGAACATGGAATGTTCTCAGAGAAATGTGGAACTTTGATTAGTGAAGGGATTTTTATGCATTTGTCTTAGAAGATGGTTAGTCAGCCCCATGCTTCCTTATGGGAATAGTTGTGTGTAGAATCAAACAGGCCAGGTTAGAAGAGACAACAGCTGAATCGGCCTCCATACCAAAAACAACAGAAACAAACTTTTCAAATCTTAGTCATTCAAAAACCAAACAGCTCCTGGATGTCATCACCCGGTGTTCATGGATGCAGCTGGACTACCTCAACCAGAGCTACTCAGTACGGCTTTCTTTGTTCCAGCAGGGATGCATTGCAGAGCTTACTTACAATTCTATCTTCTTTTCCTGATTTATGGAAGCTAAGAGGAATGCTTCAACTCTACAACTCCATGTTGGTAGCCAATTATTTTAAGCACGGAATTCACAAAGACTTTTAATAAATCACAAAGTTTTGATGTTTCCATTCTGTTTGGAAATGTGGTACGACATAAGAAGTCAGACGAGTGCACTGTGCTGTAGAAAAGAACCAAACCTTTTACAGAATAACTTGCAACAGAACCAAGCATGGACCAGACTTTAACGACGTAGCTTAACAGTGGAGTAAACATTTAACAGCTTGCCAGTTGCAAAATAAATATAATCAACACATCAAAAATCAACCATTTGGTTAGTCTTATCATTTTAAGGGAGAAATTGCGCAGGATGTCTACAGTTCACTCAATCCTAATAGATTTTTCCAGAATCACAAACCACACCGACACCCATTCAGCAACATGCAACAGGGAGGTTTATTCCCTGTTCAATTAAACACAAACCCAAACTGTGGTTTGTTGGTTATGAATAGTTCACTCATTCCTAAAATGTGGATAACACTGAAAAACACACGTGCAGAAAGACCAGCTACTCTACAGGAGACATGTAATAAGTGTGAAAGCTCTAGATGCACATATGTAATTACATCTTTAAGGCAGAAAGGTGCTTTAATCTCCACAAAAGTAACTAATAAAAATGTTATGTAATCATTGCAAACAACAGAATTTTATAGTAAGTGTCTGCCATAGTAATAAAAAGAAATAAAAAGACCAACATTTGGGATAATAATTTTATTTCATCCATATTAACAAAAATTCAAATAGGAAGATGGATTTTAGGATTGAAGAACTTGGGATGTATATCACAGAAGAGGCGTTCCGCATGATGGAAAAGTTAGTGTGCAGGCTCTGAAAAACAGAAAAAACAATTAAATGATGGCAATCTCCACACAATCAAGCAGATGCATTCTAGGAGTTTATTCCAGGAAAAATTGTTTATTTTTTTCCCCCCAGAAAGCAACTTCAGATTCAGTGACATCTAGTGGTTAATAAATGCAACTGCAAGATCATGTTCATGTTAAATGATAAATGAGCCGCACTTGTATAGCACCTCTCAGAGTAAGGACTCCAAAGCACTTTACACTACAGTGTATCATTCATCCATTCACACACACTTTTGATGAGCTATGATGTAGCCACAGCTGCCCTGGGGCGCACTGACAGAGGCGAGGCGATGTTATGGTATAAATGAGTAGCCAATAACAGTATATCAGGTGAGACTTTGGGATATTCAGCTGAAATTTCTACACCAGCTGCTGCAGTTCTACAACTAAAGCATAATAATAGATCATGAATTACAAATGTTAGACAACTTACTGCTCGTCACAGCCTTCTTACCTAGAAAAAACAAACGAGACATTAGTCACAACTAAAGATCTGTAAATAAGTTCTGAACAGATCATGGTGCTTTTATTTAGAACTAGATTATTTTAGCTAAAAACCATTTGTGACCTAATTATAGAATAAGAGACTGTTTTGATAGAAGTTGAATGACAAATTCATGCTTACAGTGAAGTCACTGTGCAAACTGGTTGTCTTAGATTTGGAACATGAGCTAGAATTAAGGTCTAGGAGCATCTTTCCTGTTTTAATATCATCACATAAGTAAGTTTCATTCATTTGGAACAACAGAGATCAAACTCACCCCCGTAGGAAATTTTGTAGTAGAGGTATGCCATGATGCCGACTCCAACCCACAACTCCTGGTGTACCTTAGTGTAGTATGGCCTCATTAGAGACCACCAATTAGTAAAAGCACGGCCAGCCATCTATGGGGAGATTAAAAAATAAAACTAAAGTACTTCATCGTTTGTATATTAAAGCAAAACCTCAGGGTTCCTTTAACACAGACAAGAAAACTTCATTCTGGTTAACGCACCAACATCCTATCTTGAAAAAAGATAGATAAGGTCCTATCTTTAAAAGCCAGATATCATGGAAGAACAAACATTTTAATATTATACTCATCACAGCATGCACTTTTTTATTTCATTTATTTATCCTTTAAGTAGAGAGCTTCTGCTGGTGGACTCAGGGCCTTGCTCTGACTGACCCGTAGCTGCAACAGTTTATCTGACTGTCTAAACACAAGAAGTTGGAAAGAGATCAAAACTATTCTGAAAGTTATATGAAAATTGTTTCACCTTTGTTGAATGCAGGTCTCACGCTGTTTGTGCTAACGCTAACAATAAAGTTACAGCCAGATTATAACTTCTCACCTTAAACTGATGTCCCTGTTACTTTTAGACAACCTAATCTGTCAAGACAATCCTTAAATGAACAAATATGCTCTTTATATTATCAAATATGTAACAAACTTAACTGGCTAAAGCTAACCAATGAAATAAACTATGACGTGTTTTGGCTAACCACTGGTAGCATTTAGCTAAAGTGCTAGCTAGGTGTAGCTGCCATCTAATCGCGGAACGAAACCACTTCTTCGTCTGAAATCGGCATTTGGACTTGAATTGTGTTGTTCGGTTATGACAACCGTCTCTGTGTATATTGTACTAAAACATATAACTTACATTTATCACGCTGCAGTTGGAAGGTCAAGACAGCCGCTGCTGCTAAACGTCAAAGTCGACTCGTAGGGGGAAGCGAGTTCTCCGCTTTTCTCGGTGTTGTAATGCAGTCCTGATTTGGTGCGTAGCGCCATCTAACGATGAGAACATGTACAGCATCTAAAGAGGCGTTGGCTTAACCTCTCTTCCTAAACATGTAATTTTCTCCTTTTCTTGATTTTGGATCTGAAAATAATGAGGGTAGTCCTAAACTATAACAACCTAATATTAATTTTAAAGCATGTCTATTATTTTAAGTAGTTTAATCACAGTAGTGCAGGAATAACAAATCTGTAAATAAATAAATCCTCCATCCTTAATGTTTGAGCATATCGCTCATATTTTAAATTACTCTAAGCGGTGTCTAATAAAACTAACAACTTTATTTTATCCTGTGGAGGGCTTCATCTCTAATTTCATAAAATAGATTTTTTTAAAATTGAATTGAATATAGTTTGTATGTTCGCTGGCTGCTGTACTGACATTGAGTATCTTGTTGAGCCTCTGCCAACATCATCGAGGCGAGAATCTGAGGTGTGCAGCTAGTCACGGACCACCGGCGCTCACCAGAGAGAATGAGTAAATAAAACTCTGGCACACATCCCAAGGGTAAAAGAGGACATTGTGTATCATGCTGTTCTGTTAACACTCACAAAAACTTTCACAATTAGACATTTTATCTCTGGACAAAACAGAAATAGATCACTGTAATGGTTTTATTTCAGAACATAAGTTGCAAACATGTAAAAAACTAACTTCCCAGTAGGAGCTTTGGCATAAAATCCCCACATATAGAAACCTGAAAGTTTGCTCCAGTTCAAAGGTGTTTCTCACTTCCACTTTTCTCAACTCTTCCAGTTTTTATCTGCAGTTTAGGAAAAAGAAATCTCAGCAGGCACTAAACTTTTGCTTTCTGTATCAAACATCGAGTGACTCCTCCACATCTTTGTGTGAGTCCTGCAGAGAGAACTTTCTGCTCTTTTCTGTCCTCGTGCTCTGATCGGCAGGAGGCACCTTGTTCCTTTATGAGCACCTAAAGGTCAGACCCTGATGTAGGCGCTCAGCGCTGAGAATCAACAGTTGTGCCAGTTTAAAAGGACATCAGAGCTTCTGCCCTACAGCCCTGCTTTAGGCAAGATTAAGACGTGGGATTGGTTTGTACCAAACAACTTTCTGTGTTCCTTTTTCTCTTTAGGTGTTTGCATGTGTGTGCTTGTGTCTGGTAACACGAGGGTGTGTGTAAGGATTCCTGACATGACTAATCAGCTATTATTGTTTGGAAACGTTCAGTTTTTGTTGTAACCGTTTCCCAGATGGAGGCTTAACTCATCTCTGGAGGTTGTTTTTGTGCTGTGTTTGGAGGCGACATGGCTTCAGGTGGAGCGGAGAGAGACGACGGAGGAATTTCGATGGACATCGACGATGTGCACATGCTCCTCCAAGGTCAGACGTGTGTGTATTAATGTAGATGTGGAAAGTGACTCTGCAGCCAGAATCAACCATTCATCAAGTTTGCACTAACGTAAAGACGGTCAGAAAACATGCACTTATTATGATGCTTGCGTTTTGTAATTAACAAAAAATATCTGAATTTATTTATTTATTTATTTATTTAACTTATGTTTTTCAGGAGGATAAACTGCTTGAGATGTAACATCTCGTTTTCGAGCAGGTCCTCCTACAACACAACCAATAACAAATAAGGTGGCAGAGTTAGAAAGTTGTAACAGAAATAAAAAAAAAAAAAAAAAAAAAAAAAGGGGAAAGTAAATAATAGTAAAATCAACGATATGTATAAATGTATATATATACACACGTAAATATAAACACATAAGCAAGGATACATAGATACCAACAAGTGTACATACGTACATACATACCTATATACCAAATTAAATTAAATAAAACTGCTGTGAGGCACTCAAAGAGAAATAAGGGCAAGAAATTACATTGTAAATAAACCTAAAGTGAAGTAGTATCCCAATTGAATACAAAGTTTGGCAACGAAATACAGCATGTTAGCCATTGAATGCACAAAATCATCATAGTAAAGATTAAACAAAGCAACTACAGCTTGGCTTTACATAAGCATAAACAGTGCGGGAAAATTTACGAATTGTTGAGATGGATCTTAATTCAGCGGGTAATTTATTCCAGTCCTGAGGAGCTTTAACATTATTTCTAAAATAGGATCTTCTTAAAATGTAAAAACTCAGCATTATGTTAATTTTCTGGTTAAAATGATTTTGTTAAGGCATAAAATCTAATTTTGGTTCAGTTGTTTGGGCATATAACTTTTTTTATTTTAATTTTTTACCGTGTCCTGTCTGGCTGTGAAGCAAACAGAATTGATGTCTGAATGCTGGTGGCAAGCCTTACAGATTTACTCTCAGGTGGAGCATCAAAGCGTCTGCTTTTAATGTCGCGCCTGATACTTAAAACTTTTTTGTTATTGTTTTTGAATGCTTTGTAATTCCGACCTGACACGGAGTCAGAGGTGAAAGAGAAAGGAAAAGACAAAAGATGGGGGGGGTTCCCACAAAAATGAACAATAATGAACAAGAGTCTGCTTCTAGACCTGCAGAAAGAGAAAGAAGAGAAATGAAAATATATAAAAATAAATAAATTAAAAAAATGGGACACACAACAATACAACAGGAGCAAGCTATCACTGCGTTAACTTGAAGAAATATACAGTCAACACTGTTTAACTGAACAATCACACGATAATAAATCACAGTGCATTTAGTGCCAACCATAGCCTTAAGAACGTGCCCAAGCCCATACTTATGAGAGCACCATGTGTGTGTACACGCGCTTGTTTATGTAAGGTTTCTCTATAAAAGTGTCCAATAGAGAGTGTGAGGGGCCACACATCTGCCCCCTAAAGATGTGTAGAAGACGGAGGGAGCTCCAAGTCCCAGAGATCCAGGTGCTGCCCTAGAACACTAGCCTAGTGAACTAGACCAAATTCTTGCTTTGCAAAGTTTGGTCTAGGCACGCTCTGGTTAGCCAATCACAACTCTCTAGAGGGGTTTCAAACACATAAAGAGCTGTGATTGGTCCATAATGGTGGGCCAATCATAGTGCTCTATCTGCTTAGTGAACAAATCACAGAGCTTTATCCGCTTTGTGGGCCAATCAGGGCACTCTATATGCCTGGTGGGTGGGATGATGCAACAGAGTGAAACAAGAGTATGTCACATTCATTGTCCAGTAGCCTGTGGAGATCATTTGAAAGACAACGGTAGAACCCGCCCCACAACCGAGAGCCGCCAATGGAGCGTGGCCAGGCTACCAGAACACAGGAACCCCAAGGAGGCTGCAACCAGAAAGGCCCCAGACCCCTCGAGAGGCACAGAGGATCATCCCGAGGGGCCACAACCAGCAGCCGGCAGTGTCCCGGGAGATATCAGCGGCAAGCCCACAGGCCCGCCCGCAGCCTCCCACCCCCTAGACGGCCGAGCCCGGGACCCAGCGACCCGGGACCCAGACTCCACCAGGCAGCCACCGGGATTGATCAGGCAGATGCAAAAAATCTTAAACCCCCTGACCCGGGAGCCACGAACATTCAGGCAGACCAGGGCACCGCACTCCACACCAGGTGTGGCAGGGGGAGGGGACATGAAGATCTATATAATCAAAAGAAGTCCCAGGAGAAGGGACATATACAGCCATACACAAACAGTCAC